>NC_079193.1:211845234-211887734 GCF_029499605.1 Hyla sarda | reverse complement strand
AGTTTGCTTACACACTCCTTGCTATGCCGGCAATTGCATGTATCGTGTTGCTAATCGACAATGCACAATGTATTACCAGTATCGGCATTAGAAATATGGCTGCAACCATCCTATGCGATTTCATCTTCCCCTTTATCACGCCCTGTGCCATATCATTCCCCTGTGCCATTATATTCCCCCCTCTGATGTGCACCCTGTGCCATTATATTTCAGACCCTCCACCCCTTTATCACCTCCTATGCCACATTATTCACTCATTCACCAACCCCCCTCCCCTTCCCTCCTCTCTCTGATCCCCTGCTATTACCTGTCCTCCGTTCCCATGTGCGTTAGCAGGCTCAGAGGCTTGGCGGTTGCTGCTGTTGCTGGACCACATCCTCGGGCCTGATGGAGGTGCCCATGATGAGTTAATAGAGTTGGTGAGATTAAATAGGAAGAGGCTACAACGGGGTGCACCGGCACTGATTATCGGCGACCGCAGGGCCGGCGGCGTGTGACGTCACGCTCCGCCCCTCAATGCAAGCCGACGGGAGGGGGCGTGATAGCTATTACGCCCCCTCCCGTAGGCTTGCATTGAGGGGCGGAGCGTGACGTCACGCCTCAGCCCCCGTGTGACGTCACGCTCCACCCCTCAATGCAAGCCTACGGGATGTGGCGTGATAGCTATCACGCCCCCTCCCGTCGGCTTGCATTGAGGGGCGGAGCGTGACGTCACACGGGGGCGGAGGCGTGACGTCACACACCGCCCTCCCTGCGGTCGACCATAATCAGACCCGGAGCGAACACGCTCCGGGCACGGATTACAAACGGGGTGCCGTGTGCATGACCCCGGGGGTCCCCAGCGACGGGACTCCCGCGATCAGGCATCTTATCCCCTATCCTTTGGATAGGGGATAAGATGTTTAAGCACCGGAGTACCCCTTTAAAGCTGACTGCTAAAGGTCCATACTATTGGCACCCTGTGATCATTCAAGTGTCAGAGAACCCTTCTAACCATCTATTGTCCCCTATTATAATGTCTGGCTTCACGTTTAAATGCATTCACTACATCAGTACCTACTACAGTAAACTTAGTATCTGGCCTACTACAGTACCAATTAAAACTGAAAAGACCTAGGGGGAAATTTATCAAAACCTGTGTAGAGGAAAAGTGGTACAGTTGCCCATAGCAACCAATCAGATCGCTGCTTTCAATTTTCAGATGCCTTTTCAAAAATGAAAGAAGCGATCTGATTGGTTGGTATGGGCAACTGCTCCACTTTTTCACCTCACGGGTTTTGATAAATCTCCCCCCTAAAGAGTAAGTGACAGACACACCAAAGAAAGCAAAGACTGATAATAGCACAATAAAGTTTACTCATGGACAGCTTTTAAGTCTAAGCTGGGCAGTATAGAATACACTGTTTTATTGCACACATTGGGAAAATAAGGCTTGGTTTGTATAAACTTGTCCAAAGAATTATCAAAACTTGTCCAGAGAATAATTTGCTGAGTTGCCCATAGCAACCAATCACATTGCTTCTTTCATTTTTCAGTGGCCTTTTCAAAAATGAAAGAAGCAATCTGGTTGCTATGAGCAACTCAGCAACTTTTCCTCTAGACAGGTTTTGATAAATCTCCTGTGAAACCGCCATAATTTGGAGAAATACAATGATACACATTTTTGGTCATACCGCCCAGCACTATAAAGAATTTAATTTGATTTACCATAAATCAGGGCTCGACAAATCCTAGGTCCCAGGTTGCAACTAAGCATTTTGTGCTGGCACCATTGATGGCCCTTTCAATATTGCCTCAACAATTACTTCATACCTGCTTACTAGAAGACCAGGAGGAGAGGGGGTGCAGGTGTGACCCAGATGACTGGGCAAAGTAGAGACCCGAAATGGCCGCAGCAAGTTAAACAAAGTGGCCAGAACAATCCATGGGCTGTGGGGATGAGAAAGTAGAGCACCGTGGGATCAGCAGCATTCCTTTGGGGCTCTGCGGATCACTGTGCCCTCCTGGCATCCTGGGGGAAGTGAGCAGTGAGCGACATGGAGCCCAGACTATGCTGAGTGCCGGAAGACTCCCCGTCGGTGGTGGTGTACCGGCTCAGCAGCAGAGGAAAGTGAAAGGAAGCAGCCGGTGCTGGAGGAGTGGAGCAGCTAAGAGAGCTCTATGGCTGTGAGGATTAGGCACTGAGCACACCAATTCTCAGGAGTAGTTGATCTCAGAGCTCTTGCCCTTATCAGTCTATCTTTTCTAGTATAGGGTTGACGATACTATAAAAATCTGTTGATATAAAAATTTTTTGTGCAATTTTCACTCTCCAGCAGTTGGGTCAGTATTTGTAGGCCAAGACTAGAAGCGGCTCCAAAAAAAGAGAAGAAGCTGAATTTTTCATTTAAAGTTTTTCCCTAGAGTTCCACTCCTAATTCTGGCTTACAAATAGAGATTTAAAATACATCTGTGTAAAAGTGCCCTAACCCATCGTAAGTATATACTGTTTCTCTATTAGCAGGCAGTAAAGACGTGATCTGCTTTTTTCCACTTTTTTGTTTTTCATTGATACCACGTGTGTATGGGAGGTTCTTATGTGTGCACAAGAGTATATATGTCTTGTTGGAACCATTTGGCTATTTGACTATAACTAAGGACATGGTGTCCGAAACGCATTAGTCCTGCTTTTACATGACTTTGTATGCTGGAATATCAATAGCATCAAGTAACATTGGATCATTACCTCGTGAGCCGGATTTTCTGTGCTTTATATACTGTTTCTTACCAGTAAACAACCCAACTGGTAACCTAATGCTACAGAGGACCCAAAAGGTGTGAAAGTCATACTATTCCCTTTAACCCCTCAATGAAACCAAATCACATTCAAATTACATTTATTGTTGACAATTCCAATATAGACAGAAACGAGTCAATAAGGTGTTACGGAATGAGTCAATAAAAACGTAAAGTATGTTTGTTTATAATGTGTTCTCCAATGTTAAAACAATTGTCCGGTTTTTGCTGTGTGTGCATAAGGCCTAAAATGCAGTTTAACATAAACTTTTTACATTGAGAAGAAGAGAGATTTAGATTGAATAGTAGTTTTTACTGTAAAAAAGTATTGCATGTAAGGGACACTCACTTTTTACTATAGGTGATGTCATTGTTTATTGAGGTTGCTGCTTTATACTACTACTTTTCTACATTTACAGATTGATGGATATGCATAAGGCTTCCAGGAGGGGTAAATAATATCTACAGCATTGCAATTGGTGTTACTTGGTTTTATAGCTTAATGGGTATTTTTTACTAGGCTTCATTTCTGTTGTTGTAGTGTAGAGTAAGTGATGTACTGAACACTTGGGGGCTATTTTTATATTTTGGCAGTCACTTAAAAATAGAAGCAAGCTGCCACCTCCAGTGCTCCAGATTTCTGAAGTGTGAAGTGACATTGGGTTAAAACTGAAATTCCTAGCATGGGTCAGTCCTGAGCAGTGGGATACAGATTAAAATTCCAATGATACGTGTGTTTTAACCCCTTAAGGACCCAGACAATTTTCACTGTAGGACCCCGCCATTTTTTGCACATCTGACCACATTCACTTTAAGCATTAATAACTCTGGGATTCTTTTACCTTTCATTCTGATTCCGAGATAGTTTTTTCGTCACATATTCTACTTTGTTAGTGGTAAAATTTTGTCGATACGTTCTTGGTGAAAAATTCAAAAATTTAATGAAGAAAATTGAACATTTTGCATTTTTTTTTTTTTACTTTGAAGCTCTCTGCTAATAAGGAAAATGAATATTCTGAATAAATTATATATTGATTCACATATACAATATGTCTACTTTATTTTTGCATCATAAAGTTGACATGTTTTTACTTTTGGATGACATCTGAGGGCTTCAAAGTATAGCAGCAATTTTCCAATTTTTCGCCAAATTTTCAAAATCTAATTTTTCAGGGACCAGTTCAGTTTTGAAGTGGATTTGAAGGGCTTTCATATTAGAAATACCCCAAAAATGACCCCATTATAAAAACTGCACCCCTCAACGTATTCAAAATGACATTTGAAAGGTTTGTTAACCCTTTAGGTGTTTCACAGGAATAGCAGCAAATTGAAGGAGAAAATTCAAAATCTTCATTTTTTACACTGGCAAGTGTTTGGCGGGCGCAGTAGATGGCTCCGAAGGGAAGGAGTGACAGTTGGATTTTGGAGAGTGAGTTTTTCTGAAATGGTTTTTGGGGGGCATGTCACATTTAGGAAGCCCCTATGGTGCCAGGACAGCAAAAAAACAAAACACATGGGATACTATTTTGGAAACTACACCCCTCAAGGCACGTAACAAGGGGTCCAGTGAGCCTTAACACCCCACAGGTGTTTGACGACTTTTCGTTAAAGTTGGATGTGCAAATTATGATTTTTTTTTTTCACTAAAATACTACTTTCCCCTCAAATTTCAAATTTTTACAAGGGATAATAGGGCAAAATGCCCCCCAAAATTTGTAACCCCATTTCTTCTGAGTATGGAAATACCCCATGTGTTGACGTCAAGTGCTCTGCTGGCGAACTACAATGCTCAGAAGAGAAGGAGCACTATTGAGCTTTTTGAAAGAGAATTTGTTTGGAATGGAAATCGGGGGCCTTGTGCGTTTACAAAGCCCCCCGTGGTGCCAGAACAGTGGACCCCCCCCCCCCCCCCACATGTTACCCCATTTTGGAAACTACACCCCTCACAGAATTTAATAAGGGGTGCAGTGAGTATTTACACAACACTGGCGTTTTACAGGTCTTTGGAACAGTGGGCTGTGCAAATGAAAAATAAAATTTTTCATTTTCACGGATTACTGTTCCAAAAATCTGTCAGACACCTGTAAATGCTCACTGTACCCCTTATTACGTTCCGTGAGGGGTGTAAGTTTCCAAAATGGGGTCAATGTGGGTATTTATTTTTTTGCGTTTATGTCAGGACTGCTGTAAAAGCAGCCTCACCTGTGCAAATCACCAATTTAGGCCTCAAATGTACACTCCTGAGCCTTGTTGTGCGTCCTCAGACCATTTTACCTCCACATATGGGGTATTTCCGTATTCAGGAGAAATTGTGTTACAAATTTTGTGGGTCTTTTTTTGCTTTTACTGCTTGTGAAAACTAAAATTATGGGGCAACACCAGCATGTTAGTGTAAAAAATTAATTTTTTTACACTAACAGGCTGGTGTAGCCCCCAACTTTTCCTTTTCATAAGGGGTAAAAGGAGAAAAAGCCCCCCAAAAGTTGTAGTGCAATTTCTCCCGATTACGGAGATACCCCAATACGTTTTTCATTTTTATTGGGGGGGGGGGGGGGGGACACAGTGTAAGGAGGTGTATATGTAGTGGTTTACCCTTTTATTATGTGTTAGTGTAGTGTTTTTAGGGTACATTCGCACTGGCGGGTTACGTTGAGTTTCCTGCTAAGAGTTTGCGCTGCGGTGAAAAATTTGCCGCAGCTCAAACTTCACGCAGGAAACTTACTGTAAACCTGCCCGCGTGAATGTACCCTGTACATTCACATTGGGGAGGGGGGGGCGCAAACCTCCAGCTGTTTCAAAATTACAACTCCCAGCATGTACTGACAGATCATGCATGCTGGGGGTTGTACTTTTGCAACAGTAGGAGGCACACTGGTTGGAAAACCTTCAGTTAGGTTCTGTTACCTAACTCAGTATTTTCCAACCAGTGCGTCTCCAGCTGTTGCAAAGCTACAACTCCCAGCATGTACTGATCGTCGAAGGGCATGCTGGGAGATGTACCGTATATACTCGAGTATAAGCCGAGTTTTTCAGCACGATTTTTCATGCTGAAAACACCCCCCTCTGCTTATACTCGAGTGAACTCCCCCACCCGCAGTGGTCTTCAACCTGCGGACCTCCAGAGGTTTCAAAACTACAACTCCCAGCAAGCCCGGGCAGCCATCGGCTGTCCGGGCTTGCTGGGAGTTGTAGTTTTGAAACCTCCGGAGGTCCGCAGGTTGAAGACCACTGCGGCCTTCGACATCATCCAGCCCCCTCTCACCCCCCTTTAGTTCTGTACAGTACTCACCTCCGCTCGGCGCTGGTCCGGTCCTGCAGGACTGTCCGGTGAGGAGGTGGTCCGGTGGGATAGTGGTTCCGGGCTGCTATCTTCACCGGGGAGGCCTCTTCTAAGCGCTTCGGGCCCGGCCTCAGAATAGTCACGTTGCCTTGACAGCGACGCAGAGGTGCGTTCATTGCCAACGTACTTCTGCGTCGTTGTCAAGGTAATGCCTCTATTCCGGGCCGGAAGCGCGGAGAAGAGGCGCCCTCGGTGAAGATAGCAGCCCAGAACCACTATCCCACCCGACCACCTCCTCTCCGGACAGCCCTGCAGGACCGGACCAGCGCCGAGCGGAGGTGAGTACTCAGAACTAAAGGGGGTGAGAGGGGGCTGGATGATGTCGAAGGCCGCAGTGGTCTTCAACCTGCGGACCTCCGGAGGTTTCAAAACTACAGCTCCCAGCCCGGGCTTGCTGGGAGTTGTAGTTTTGAAACCTCTGGAGGTCCGCAGGTTGAAGACCACTGAGGGCGAATGATGAGAAGAGGATGATGAAGGGGGGGGGGGTGGGATGATAAGGGGATGATGAAGGGGGATGTGCGGGATGATAAGGGGATGATGAAGGGGGGATGTGTGGGATGATGACAAGGGGATGTGTGGGATGATGACAAGGGGATGATGAAGGGGGGATTTGTGGGATGATAAGGGGATGATGAAGGGGGGATGTGTAGGATGATAAGGGGATGATGAAGGGGGATGTGTGGGATGATAAGGGGATGATAAGGGGATGATAAGGGGATGATAAGGGGATGATAAGGGGATGATAAGGGGATGATAAGGGGATGATAAGGGGATGATAAGGGGATGATGAAGGGGGGATGTGTGGGATGATGACAAGGGGATGATGATGAGGATGTTAATGACAGGGGGGGGATGATGTATTTCCCACCCTAGGCTTATACTCGAGTCAATAACTTTTCCTGGGATTTTGGGTTGAAATTAGGGGTCTAGGCTTATACTCGGGTCGGCTTATACTCGAGTATATACGGTAGTTACGCAACAGCTGGAGGTACGCAACTACAACTCCCAGCCTGCCTAGACAGCTGTTTCCTGTTTGGGCATGCTGGGTTTTGCAGTTTTGCAACATCTGGAGGTCTACAATTTAGAGACCAGTGCATAGTGATCTCAAAACTGTGGACCTCCAGATGTTGCAGAACTACAAATCCCAGCATGCACATACAGCAAACTGCTGTGAGGGCATGCTAGGAGTTGTAGTTTTGCAAGATCTAGAGGGCTACAGTTTGGAGATCACTATGCAGTGATCTCTAAATTGTAGACCTCCAGCTGTTGCACAACTACAACTTCCAGCATGCCCAAACAGCTGTCTGGGCATGCTGGTAGTTGTAGTTTTGCAACATCTGGAGGGCTACAGTATAGAGACCACTTTATAGTGGTCTCAGACTGTAGCCCTCCAGATGTTGCTAGGCAACTCACCAGCTTCCCTGGGATCCAGGGAGCCAGCCGCACGACATCGCCTCCCGCAGCCTCCGCAGATCGGTAAGTGACCTTCGGCGCCGGTCCCTGTCAGTTTCCCTGTCCTGCCCCGCCTATTGTGGGTGGGCAGAACGGGGAAAACGAAAGTAACCCCCTCCCCCGCCCCCAATCTGCTATTGGTCGTCACGTCTATACGACCAATAGCAGGGATAGGAGGGGTGGCACCCCTGCCACCTCACTCCTATCACTTCAGGGGGAATTCACTCGCGATTTGCGCCGATCGCCGTCATAGGGGGGGGGGTCTGATGACCCCCCCTGGGCATTTGCGCGGGGTGCCTGCTGATCGATATCAGCAGTCACCCCGGTCCCATGTACGTCATGGGTCCTTAAGTACCAGGGTCCCATGATGTACCGGTACGACATGTGTCCTGAAGAGGTTAAAGACATTTGTATGTCCATGGAGTACTGGGTTAACACATAATAGGCCATGGGACCACTATTGAAATTGGTAGATTTAAGAGTGTATCAAATTGGGTATAAATGACAACCTTTTTTAAATATATTTTATTTATTACTGCCTTATAGATTCAATGTTCCAAAAAACCCTTTTTAAAGTTAGAATATCAGGGTGCAAAAACAGTGCAGCTACAATGCAGTTTGAAACCACAGTTTTTGGACATGTTGTTTTGCACAGTTTCTATTAAATGTTACTGGCTACACATTCTGCTAACTGTTTTCTTGTAAAATGGTGCATCATTAATGAATATACTATGGGGAATTTAGTATTGGTTTTACAATTTTTTTGTGTTGTGCAATGGGTAAAAAAAAAGTAACAAAAATGTTGAGCAAATCATTTAGACTCTTTCAAGAGAGCGGCTCAAATGTAGTGTGGCATGGCTTTTAGCAGTAGTAGGTGATTTATCAAGGATTTTTATTTATTAATTTTTTTTAAGTTGTCGCAAATTTGTGGCATGATCACTGAATTATTTGCACAATCTTACACCAGCCTGTTTGATAAATGTGGGGAAGTACACATTGTAATGCCTCAATGGGGGTGGACCTGCTGTGCCACTACCAGTTTGGCTTTGGGCTATACTTTGAAGAGGAAAGTATTACCCTAGTTTTCACCCTTTATCCCGATCCTGTATGTGGATGCTGGACTTCTGCTGCAGGGATCTACCTCAAGTGGTCCCTATTAAGTGGCAGCTGGCCAAGCAGGCCAGAACATCATGGTACCAAGCACCAGGGGCGTACCTAGAGCATTTGGCACCCGGGGCGGACACTTTGTTTGGCACCCCCCGCCCCCCACACACACGCACCCCCCCTTAATTACACCCCCTCCCTCCCCTCCCCCCAGGAGTTGACTGACAACACTCGGGGGGGCCCCCGGACCCCAAAAAAAAGGCAAGGGCCCCTGCTAGGCTCTGCAGCTCGTCAATCTTCTGCCACGCTCCTATTCCACCCAAATTCCACACACAATAAATAAAAATGTATATATGTAAGAAACACTTCAACGTAAGTAAATTTCCATGACCAATAATACCAGTATACAAGGAGTAAATATATACCACCACACAATAACTGGATAATATCGCCATACTGTATAAAACCACTATACACAGACCAGTATACTATAAAGGAATTGTATACAATATAAGTGATTATATACAGAACCATATGGCGGTAGATATCAGCTGTACACAGGATGTATATACCATATAAGTGATTACAGTTACATTTTGGGACTCACAATTACGTCTTTTCTGATCAGCGGCGTCCTCTTTCCTTTTCTTCTCCATCCGGATAAGACCGTCATGTGGATCTCTTAACATCTGCAGGAAAAACATGTCAGACTCTGCATATTTCCAGTGCCCTCCCATCCTCTACAATCTTCCCATCTATATGCCCACAAACTGTAATAATGCCCTCCTTGGTGTCCTGCACAGTAAAAGGGCAGGTAGGTAGCCAGGAAACCCCCTCTTTCCCATAGGTATATGCAGAGTTACACCCCCCCTCTTTCCCATAGGTATATGCAGAGTTACACTCCCCCCCCCCCCCCCCCCCCTCTTTCCCATAGGTATATGCAGTGCGGCACTGGCATGACCGTGCGGCACTGAGCCGCTGTGCAAAGAATGAAATGTTTTTTTTTTTGTGCGGCTCTGGGGGGGGTTTGCAGGCGGACACAGTGCGTGCGGCGGCAAAGTGTTAAAAAATATATAAAACTTTAATTTTGCGGCGGCGGGTCAGTCCGCCCCTGGCACCCCCCTTGAGAGTGGCACCCGGGGCGGGCCGCCCCCCTCCCTAGGTACGCCACTGCCAAGCACCAGGGATACAGGCAGGTTGGGATAGCTCAGTGTTTCTCAAGCACCCCCAACAGGTCATGTTTTCAGGATTTCCTTAGTCTTTCACAGGTGACATAATTAATGGTCAGTGAATCAGGCATCACCACAATTATATCACCTGTGAAAGACTAAGGAAATCCTGAAAACATGACCTGTTGGGGGTACTTGAGGACCGCGCTTGAGAAACCCTGGGCTAGCTAATGTTGGAGAGGGTATTAGTGGAGCGCAGTTGAGCTGAAATGGTGTTAAGGAAGTATTTAAAAACTATGGCCTTTTGTGATATATATATATAAAAAAGAAACCTTTACTTTCAGCGCTCACACAGTGCCTCCCGTGTCCTGCTCTGGGCCCTTAAAGGAAAACTGTCAGTAAACTCCCCCCGCACTAACCAGAGGTACTGGCTGGTAGTGCGGGGGTTGCGGATCAATTTGCTTCCTCTCAATTCGCTGCCTACCATGCCTGGATCCGTCCCGCCGTTCGCCTGTTATCATCTTTTTTTGTGGATATGCAAATGAGCTGCTTAGGGCCAGAGTACCCCTTTTAAATTGTGTCTCTTCTAACACCACACAGGCACAGTACACGGACATCCTGTGTAAACAGGACAGAGCTATCATGTAAGGCTTAGCAATACCAGATGATCTTCTTAGTAAATGTAGTATGTGGTTTCTTAAATACATAAAAATCACATTAGACTTTTACATTCCTTGTTGATGCTCAACCATGATGGTGTCCCCCGCCCTCTGGAACACCTGAAAGCATTCCTCTTGTATGTTGCTCTGTTTGTAAAGATATTAGATGGTTGTGTTGGCTAGAGGAAGTGTGACCAGCCTTGGTGGATACAGTGGTCTCTCAAGCTACAATATTAATTGGTTCCAGGACGGCCATTGTATGTTGAAACCATCGTATGTTGAGACCAGAACTCTATGGAAACCTGGTAATTGGTTCTGAAGCCACCAAAATATCAACCAAAAATAGGAAAAAAAAGTGAGGATTAAAGAAAAATAAGCAGATAACTAATATAGATAAAGCAAATCCTTACATATAAAAGTAAGAAAGAGCTGCTGGCAGCTGTTTATTACGGTCTGTCAGTGTTTCCCAACCAGGGTGCCTTCAGCTGTTACAAAACTACAACTCCCAGCATGCCCGGACAGCCGTTGGCTGTCCGGCATGCTGGGAGTTGTAGTTTTGCAGCAGCTGGAGGCACCCTGGTTGGGAAACAATGGTTTATGTAGAGCACAGGAGCTTCTTCAGGGTCCAATACAGTACACACAGTGTCCCAAATGTAGGCACCCTTAATTGGTGTCCAAAAGGAGCAGCTAATCCTGGCACAGGTAAGGAGTAGTACAGAACTTGTAGTTCCTCCCTGTACTGTAGGGGTCGCTACCAGACAGCCAGTCAGTGCATGCACTTCAGTAATAGAGGTGATTTACCAGTGAATGCCCATTCTGATTGGTCAGTTCCTGCAGTTGTGAAATGTCTCACAGATCTGGACTGTCCGTACATTGTATGTTGAGTCTGGTTTCAAGTTACACTGGTCCAGAAAAGACCATTGTATGTTGAAACTATTGTATGTTGAGGCCATTGTAAGTTGAGGGATCGCTGTATAATTTAGGTTACATTATCAGAGACACAAGGAAACATTTCACAGAAACATTTCACAGTTTTTTTTTATCTTGGTGTCCTCAATTTATGTATAATGCTTCTTACAATGATATTATTAAAACTAACATACTTTGGCTGAAGATAGTACAGAAAAAAAGAAATTGGATTTATAGCAAATATGGGCCCAAACGGTTCAGCAACTTGGGGTTCTGAAATTTCTAATGGCGGTCCTGGTGTTGTGCCCAGTGAAAATCCAGGGGTCAAAGACCCACTGATCACGCATTGATATACTCTTTATTAACACTAAAACAATTTCATTACATCGTTATACCCTGTATTATATTGCAGAGCTACATTAACGTATTGTTAGTTAAGGCCATGTTTAGATAGGATTCCTATCACTTGACAGAGGCCATAATTTTCTGTTTGACCTTCTTCAAGCTGGTATGATTTGGAATGGCTTTTTTTGCAGTATCAAATAGCTTAGTACACTACAATGGGAGCCCATACATAAATTACCCCACTTTACACCTATTTTGAAATATAGCCTTTACACTATGCTGGACAGTAATTTGAGGAAGTAAAAAAACAGCTGCCCCACTCATGGCCCCAGCTTGTTGACAAACAATATAATGCAGGGTATAACAATATAAAAAACAGCTGCCCCACTCATGGCCCCAGCTTGTTGACAAACAATATAATGCAGGGTATAACAATATAAAAAACAGCTGCCCCACTCATGGCCCCAGCTTGTTGACAAACAATATAATGCAGGGTGTAACGATATAAAAAACAGCTGCCCCACTCATGGCCCCAGCTTGTTGACAAACAATATAATGCAGGGTGTAACGATATAAAAAACAGCTGCCCCACTCATGGCCCCAGCTTGTTGACAAACAATGTAATACAAGGTATAACGATATAAAAAAACAGCTGCCCCACTCATGGCCCCAGCTTGTTGACAAACAATATAATGCAGGGTATAACGATATAAAAAACAGCTGCCCCACTCATGGCCCCAGCTTGTTGACAAACAATATAATACAGGGTATAATGATATAATAAACAGCTGCCCCACTCATGGCCCCAGCTTGTTTGTCAACAAGCTTGAAGAGTGTTTCTAATAACAAGTTGACTTGTGAATTTGACTCATGACTGATTTAGGATTTAAACATCTTTGCACATTTTTTTTGTTTGTTTTCTTAATTTAAGATTGGGGGGGGGGGGGGGGTTCTGACAAGTGGGCATGGGCTGCGGTGAAATTAGTGAAGACTATAAAGAAGTATACTTACCTGGCCTCTTGTTCCTGCTTCCTGTGAAGTTTCTATGCTGAGCAGGCATTTCCTACCCACACTAAAAGTCTCCGGAACCAGCAAGAAGAAGATTTGGCACTCGTAAAAACATTAGTGGTGGGAGAGTGAGCTGGTCAAGTATACTACTCAGATTGTGGAGGGGGGACAGAATCCTTGGAGAACAGCTCCCACAGGCTGTAGAGAGAGAAGAATGCAGATACAAGGCAGTTTCCTGGGAAGAATCATATAAGCTATATACTAAGTGTAGAGATGAAGATAAGCTCATGTAACAAACGGTGTAGGAGAAGCTAGGCAACATGTTTAATAAAGATCTATGAAAATCCCCTCCCCCAATAATAAGTACAAAGCAAGAAGAAAAAAGTGCTTTTCCAAATGTGTTCATAGCGTTTAATAATGGACTACTACAAGTAAAGTTGTTTCATTACAGGTCATGAACTAGTTAGCTTAGAATAAGTATGTTCTTATGAAGTTTCTTATGTATTTGTTTTATAAATTAAAACTATTTTGTTTGACTTATACCTTTTATTTATACAGTGTTCAATATCTCCTTGTACTACTGTTATCTGATATTTTAGACTGTCAATATTAAAAATGACTTTACTACATATTTTTTCTGTTTAATTTCATGTATATGTGAAATTGGTCTTCAGCAGGCTGACAGTGACTTGTCCCACCATTAAATATTATATTAAAGTTATAAATACTCTTGTACTAAGGCTGCTTTCACACTATAAAATTATTTATTATAAACGTCCATTAGAAAAGCTTTAAAAAAGGATGTTAAACGTCCATTACAAAATCCCATTAACCCCTTAAGGACCAAGGACGTACCGGTACGTCCTTGGTCCTGCTCTCCTGATATAACGCGGGGTTACACAGTAACCCCGCGTCATATCACGGCGGGCCCGGCGTCATAGTGAAGCTGGGACCTGCCTCTAATAGCGCGCAGCGCCGATCGTGGCGCCTCGCGCTATTAACCCTTTAGCCGCGCGCTCAGAGCTGAGCCGTGTGGCTAAAAGCGAAAGTGAAAGTTGCCGGCTAGCTCAGTTGGGCTGTTCGGGATAGCCGCGGCTAATCGCGGCATCCCGAACAGCTTACAGGACAGCGGGAGGGCCCCTACCTGCCTCCTCGCTGTCCGATCGCCGAATGACTGCTCAGTGCCTGAGATCCAGGCATGAGCAGTCATGCGGCAGAATCGTTGATCACTGATTTCTTATGAGAAACCAGTGATCAATGATGATCAGTGTGTGCAGTGTTATAGGTCCCTATGGGACCTATAACACTGCAAAAAAAAAGTGAATAAAGATCATTTAACTCCTCCCCTATTAAAAGTTTGAATCACCCCCCTTTTCCAATAAAAAAAAGTGTAAATAAAAATAAACATATATGGTATCACCGCGTGCGGAAATGTCCGAATTATAAAAATATATCATTAATTAAGCCACTTGGTCAATGGCGTGCGCCCAAAAAAATTCCGATCAATAAGACCTATCAATGCAAAAAGGGTACCGTTAAAAACTTCAGATCACAGCGCAAAAAATGAGCCCTCATACCGCCCCATACACGGAAAAATAAAAAAGTTATAGGGGTCAGAAGATGACAATTTTAAACGTATTAATTTTCCTGCATGTAGTTATGATTTTTTCCAGAAGTCCGGCAAAATCAAATCTATATAAGTAGGGTATCATTTCAATCGTATGGACCTACAGAATAAAGATAAGGTGTCATTTTTACTGAAAAATGTACTACGTAGAAACGGAAGCCCCCAAAAGTTACAAAACTGCGTTTTTTTTTTTTCAATTTTGTCGCACAATGATTTTTTTTTCCGTTTCACCGTAGATTTTTGGGCAAAATGACTGACGCCATTACAAAGTAGAATTGGTGGCGCAAAAAATAAGCCATCATATGGATTTTTAGGTGCAAAATTGAAAGAGTTATGAGTTTTTTAAAAGCAAGGAGCAAAAAACGAAAATGCAAAAACGGAAAAACCCCCGGTCCTTAAGGGGTTAAAGTCTATGGGATTTTTTGATTATCCGTTATGACCCGTTATGGCCTGTCATGAATATCGGACGTTAGTTGTGACGGAAGAATTAGCGGAACATGCACTAATTTTTCTTCCGTCACAAGAAATGGATAAATTAACGGCCATTATTTTTAACATTGAAGTCTATGGCAAACGGATGAGCCTTTATGTCATCCGTTTGCATCTGGTTTATAAAATCCGTTATTGCTTCTGAGCATGCTCAGAAGAGGTGACATCAGCAGACCCCTGCAGTGCTGAGGGACTACTACTACTCCCATCATGGAACAGACTTGTTTCCATGACTGGAGTAGTAATTCCCTGGCTGCGGGAGTCTGCAGACAGCTGGGGAGGCTACATTAGTGTTTGTACTACTACCCCCATCATTGAAGAGAGTCTGTTCCATGATGGGGGTTGTAGTACAGGGGCTGAGGGATTGATCGCATCGGGTTTCACTTCTGAGACCCGATGTGATCCGAAGTTATTAAGCAGGGGAGCGGGCGGCAAGCTCCGCAACCCTGCGATGTATGGTGTGTTCTCCGCAACCCTGCGATGTATGGTGTGTTCTCCGCAACCCTGCGATGTATGGTGTGTTTTAACTTTCATTTTTGAATCCCCAAGCGCGGAGCCCTGAATGGCCAGTACCGAGGAGTCATTCAGGGCTCTCCGCAGGGTTTTTAAAATGAAGTGGCAGCGGGGGCCATATGTATATTAAAAGCGCTGTGGGGGGCAAGATATATAGCGCTGCAGGGGGGGCAGACATATAGCCTATATATCTAGCCCCCCAGAGCATTTATAATATGCACCCTGCAGCGCTTTAATAAAGATGTGACCCCCGTCGGCGCATTAATAAATATATACCCCCCCGCCGGCGCATTTCTAAATATATACCCCCCCGCCTGCGCATTTATAAATGTATACCCCCCGCTGGCGCATTAATAAATATATACCCCCCGCAGTGCATGTATAATGTACCCTCTGCTGCACATGTATAATATACCCTCCGTAGCACAGCCATCTGTATACATATGCCACCTCAGCGCTATATGTGAAAAGCATTCTAGCAGCAGCATCGGTCGGCCCAATGCTGCTGATAGAAATACTTTACATACATAGCACTGCGGCAGCATATGTATTTAGATGCGCTGTGGCGGGCAGATAACGCTATATGTCTGCCCCCCCCAGCGCATCTATATACATATACCCCTGCAGCGCTATGAATGAAAAGTATTTCTATTAGCAGCGCATAGTGCCAGCAGCCGCATAGAGCCAGCAGCCTCCCCAGCTGTCTGCAGACTCCGGCAGCCAGGGAATTACTACTCCCATCATGGAAATAAGTATTTTCCATGATGAGAGTAGTAGTAGTCCCGGCTGTGGGAGTCTGTAGGCAGAGGTGTTACTGCCATACATGAGGGATGTTATTACGGGTCTTAACAGATGAATATTTATTCAGCCGTTAGCACCCGTCATTTTTTTATCCGTTATTATACATCCGTTTTTACACAGAAAATGGACGTTTAATAACGGATGAATGCTCATAGTGTGAAAGGAGCCTAAGACATAATTGTTATGGTGTCCCTTGGTGTTCCTTGCTGCCCTCTCAGAACGTCCACTTTATGGGGGAGATTTATCAAAACCTGTCCAGAGGAAAAGTTGACCAGTTGCTCATAGCAACCAATCAGATCCTTTCTTTCATTTTTTTTAGAGGCCTTTTTAAAAATCAACGAAGCAATCTGATTGGTTGCTATGGGCAACTGGTCAACTTTTCCGCTGCACAGGTTTTGATAAATCTCCCCTATGTATCCAGTGCTCAGTAGCTTAGTCCATTGGATCTTCCTTTACAAAGGAGAAGAGACCTCTGCCGATAAGAATTAGCTTCTTACTTGCACTGGACACGCTTCATGTACATTCTGAATAGAATATTGTGATGTGAGAAATGTAACATTCTATCTTCTGATAACCACTGTTGCAACCTCATATACTATGCATCCTCATGTTCTGTTTATGCAGACATGTAATTTGTGCTTGGTGTATTCGATTAATTTGCTTTTTCTTTCCACAGATTCTCCCTGGGTTATTCATTGGTAATTTTAAAGGTATGTACATATTTTCATGTTTCATTTGTCTAATACCATAAATAGTTCTTCTCTAATTTTTTATATGGCAGTGTAGACTCACACACTGAGTTGGCTTAGAAGAAACTGGAAAGATTACTGCAGTGTTTGCTACTAAAAAGAAATCTGTATACAAAGGGTTTCGCCTGGCTACACCACTTTTGTCCAATATCAGCATAATAAGCATAATACTCTAGACTACTTCTAATTATATTAACAAAGTGGAAACAAGACATAGTAACATAGTTTATAAGATTGAAAAAAGACCAGAGTCAATCAAATTAAAGGAGTAGTGTAGAGAAACATAACTTATCCCCTATCCAATAGATAGGGGATAAGTTATAGATCGCGGTGGTCCCAGCAGTCGGACCCCTCGCGATCTTCTGAACGAGGCCCGGCAGTCTGCTGGAAGTGGACGTACGGACCCCCTCAGGAAGCCACAGCCGACATGCCCCCTCCATGTATCTGGGATACATGGAGGGGGCGTGTAGGCCGCCGCTCCGTGTGGGGGTCAGCATGCCCCCTTCCAGCAGACTGCCGGGGGCCCCCGTTCAGGATATGGGATAAGTTATGTATCACTGCAGAACTCCTGTAAATAAGTATCCCTATTGTGATATGGTATAGATAGATTATTGGAGAGATCTCTGTACTGTCCCCTAATACATTTATACATACTTATCACCCCTAAGTCTTCTTTATTCTAACCTAAATAACCGTAACTCCAAACATATTTTATACACTACTATGATAAAACCTATCACTTTATTTCAATCAATCTAAAAACAAACAGTAGACTTTAAGTAATTAATAGTCATCACATATAGGCCATGGCACTACACCTTTGTAAGCCAAATTCACCTGCACTAAAGATACCACACTTGCACCATAGCAAAATATCCCAACCCAAATGAACACTAACCCAAATCACACATGTTAAAATGAATGTGCTGCGCTGGACCAGTGAGCTGTCTTCCTTAGTTATTGACATTTATCGGTGTATGTGTGTGTATTGAGATATGTCGATCGCTAAGTAGGACCGCCCACTGACTACTTAGCATGCGCTAAGATGTGCATAGATTTCCATAAATAAATTTCAAATTATAATAAAACTATGTATCAAATTCTAAGAACTATGTATCCATCACAACACGCTTCCTGCATATTGGATTGCATTTTCAGTGTGACAGGTTCCCTTTAAAAGATAAAGCATACATTTGACCTTGTCTGTCTAAATATTTTTTGGTCTGGCATATATGTTTCTTGATTCTCCCAGTTATCATATTTCTAATGTTTTCCTCTTTGTTCCTGGCATTTAAAACAGACCAGCTAGAGTAGCTATAAATACCAGACTGTATTCCATATGTGAAGACACTTGTAATACTTAGCAAACCTGTTCTTCATGTTGCTTTGTCACCAGGTCTGTAGTATAAGTTTAGCCATAAATTGAGTCGGTGTTAATTCCACCTATCATCATCCTCCTGAAGAAGCCTTCCTCATGCAGCTGGATGATTCATCTTCCCATATACATTTTAATAGCATCTCATTAGAAGTTTTTTGAGGCTCCTGGCTATGTAACTAAGCTGTATCTATATTCCACTCCTTTGCTTTCCTCCTGCTGTGTATGTTATAACAGCCCAGAAACTATGTTGTTAATCTCCATAACGGATAACATATCCGACCCTGAGCACTGAAGAAGCACTAATAATAATTATTGGTATGATGATAGTACAGCTCTCTCTGCTCAGTTTAAAATTACTAAATATAGGTTACTTTTGGGGGGCGTGGTCTGAATGGCTGCCTGAGCAGACGCTCTTTTACAGAGCTCCTGCCATCCTGCTTCTTATCCTTGATAATACCCCCACATCCTGCTCCTTTGGGGTGATATCCCCCCCCCCCCGCTCAATTTTGAGAAAGTTCGGAGGTGCCTGGAAGTGTGTTGTGGACCCCGTGAAAGGAGGGCCCTGAAGCCCCGGACTTGCCTGCTGCCTGGCCTTCTTGTCTAACGTATCTGCCTAGGTCAAATTGCAGCCCCTTGCCTTCGTAGGGGCTCCGCTGCTGCTGGGATCCCCTCCCCTGCCAGAAAGAAGAAAGACCTGCTGCGGTCCCTTCACTTACCTGGATCTCTGCCGGGAATGGTGTTTGGGGGGGGGGGGGGCTGCTGTGTTGAGATCTGAATGGAGGGGAGCATTTGAGCACTCTTGGGGGTGAAGAGGGTGCTCTTTCTGGCAGAGTACAGTGGTGGGGTCCCCATAATATACAGGACATTGCCTTATATATGTGAAGACCCCATGCTTCTGTTTCCCCTCCCATATCTGGGGACCTTTCAGTCCTCTGTCCTCAGCCTCCATTAAAGGGGTATCCCCCCCGAGTGTCCTACTGTCTGAACCCTGCCTGCTAATATCCTGTTTCAGGACTGCTGCATTTATGCTGGGGGTTTTGGTCCCACTCACAGGGCCTGATTCTTTCCCTACTCCCCCCACTGCTGCTGGATTGTTTTCGTGCTCCACTATCAAACCTGTATTTGGCGCCACTTACTTCATCTCCTTTTGTGGCATTTGCTATTAAAACAAATGGCTGCTAATAAGGGAAAGAACGACAAGGATGGACCTAGCTCCTCACAACAGGGGACCCGTCTGTCTGCCCATCTGAGGAATAAAATGGCGCTACAACAAAAGGTGGCTGCTAAGCTAGAGAAATTCCCTTTGCGGTCTCCTTTGCCGCATTCTCCTGACCACAGGGGAGCTCCCCTCCCCCTGGCTGATCTTGAGGTTCCGCTGGACCCTCTGAAGGACGCTTTCTTGCAGGTCTCTGTATCTGACTCGCATGTTTCCCTGCCCGATACCCCATCTGCCATGACTGCTGCGGCGGCTGCCGCCTCACCTAAGCCTCCTGTTGAACCCATGCTATCATTGAAGAAATACAAAGATGTAATATGACTCTTGTTCAACTCACTACTCAGGTGGGGACTGTGCAGTCTGACATCTCACTCATTAAGCATGACCTACAGAAAGTCACGGAACATACCTCTGCGGCTGAGGGAAGGGTAAGTGACATGGAGGATGCGGTTATCCTCCTGGTGTGGGACTCCAGACACGGTCAGGATATTGCCTTCTTAAAAGCCAAAGCTGACGAATTGGAAAACAGGTTATGCAGAAATAATGTCAGAGTTGTGGGACTCCCGGAGAAGTGTGAAGGGTGGCAACCCATGGAATACAGTGGGGCAAAAAAGGATTTAGTCAGCCACCAATTGTGCAGGTTCTCCCACTTAAAAAGATGAGAGGCCTGTAATTTTTATCATAGGTATACCTCAACTGTGAGAGACATAATGAGAAAAAAAAATCCATAAAATCACAGTCAGATTTTTTAAAAGAATTTATTAGCAAATTATGGTGGAAAATAAGTATTTGGTCAATAACAAAAGTTAATCTCAATACTTTGTCATATACCCTTTGTTGGCAATGACAGAGGTCAAACGTTTTCTGTAAGTCTTCACAAGGTTTTCACACACTGTTGCTGGTATTTTGGCCCATTCCTTCATTCAGATCTCCTCTAGAGCAGTGATGTTTTGGGGCGGTCGCTGGGCAACACGGACTTTCAACTCCTTCCAAAGTAGGGATCGACCGATACTGAATTTTTAGGGCCGATACCGATAATATGTTAACTTTGAGGCCGATAGCCGATAACTTATACTGATATTCCGGTATAAATTATCGGCTATTAACCCCCCCCCCCCCAGCCCCACAGAGGCCGCTGCAGAACAATGATTTAAAGCAGGCGCTTTAAATCAATGAACTGCAGTGGATTTTGTGGGGCCAGAGACCGCCGCCACTCACTACTCTCCCCCTGCCTGTCCTGGGCTCCTCCCTAGCCCAACCACTGCCGCTGCCCCATTGCCTCCCCCATCCCCGGTTTTATAATTACCTGTTCCCGGGGTCCGCGCTACTTCTTCTCCAGCGGCGTCCTGAGCTGTCACTGTGTGCACTGACGGTGACGTCTCGTTGAGGACGTTACTCGTCATTGCGCAGCGCACAGCAATAGCACAGGACGTCGCAAAAGCCAGAAGTAGCGCGAACCCCGGGCGCCATGAACAGGTAATTATATAACCGGGGATGGGGGAGGCAATGGAGTCGCGGGGGTCGGTGCATTATTGTCATATTGGCAAGGTAATTGTGTGTCTTTTATACTGATAACAAGTTCAAACAGGTGCCATTAATACAGGTAACAAGTGGAGGACAGAGGAGACTCCCAAAGAAGTTGTTACAGGTCTGTGAGAGCCAGAAATCTTGCTTGTTTGTAGGTGACCAAATACTTATTTTGGAAAAAAATTCTTTAACCCCTTTCAGCTATGGGACGTATGCATACGTCCCAGCACCCGACACGTTCGCGCACTGGCATGTATGCGTACGTCCGAGCGATCTCTGACACTGCAGCGCGCTCCCCCTGTTCACCAACGGCGCAGCCACTATATGATCGCGGGTTGCCATTGGTTGCTATGGCAGCAGAAGGTCAGATCATAACCTGTCTGCCTGCCTGCAAGGAAGCCTGTGAGATCCAGCCACAGGCTGGATCACACAGGCTGTACAGTGTGCAGCTGATTGGGTCATACAGTGCTGCAGTACAAATGTATTGCAGCATAGTATAACCTGTAAAAAATAAAAAGTTCTTCAATAGAAGTATGAAGAATAAAAAAATAAATGCTCCTTTCCCAATAAAAGCCCTGTATAGTGAACCCCCCCGACCTACGATGGCCCCGATATACGATAATTTCAACATGCGATGGCCTCGCATGTTGGAGGCAGCATCAACATACAATGCTTTTGTATGTCGGGGCCATTGCATAAACGGCTATCTGGCAGAACAGACTGCTTCAGCTGCCGCTGGATAGCCATTTACGGTGCCCTGTGTGCTGCGGTGACAATCGCTCACCTGTCCTCGGGGCTCCAGAACGTCCTCTTCGGGATCCCCTGCATGGCCAATGCTTTCCTTCGTCGATATCACGTCACCGTGCACGGTGTCCCATCATCCAATAGGAGCGTCGTGCGTAGTGACGTGATGGCGGCGACGGAGAGCGAGGATCCCGGGGAAGCAGAGACGTCTGGAGTGTCGGGGACACCCCGGGGACGCGGCGACAGCGATGGAGGGCGACATCCAGGGTAGCGGTGATGGTCCGGAGCGGCAGGGACAGGTGAGTATAACTTCCTATTCTTTCCATTGCACGGATCCCTCAACAATGGTTTCAACAAACGATGGTTCATTTGGAACGGATTACCATCGTATGTTGAGGGACCACTCTATTATCACCAAAAAAGATCAAAAGCACAAATCATATACATAATAGGGATTGCCACATCCGTAATGACGTGTACTATAAAACTACCGTATGGTTTAAATTATCCCACAAATAGCGGAATAAAAAAGATCAAAAGGTAGCACGTATCGCAAAAAATGATACCAATAAAAATTACAGCTCATCCCGCAAAAAATAAGCCCTTACTCGATGACGTCGGACAAAAAATAAAAAATAAACGGCTGTTGGAAAATGAATGGCAGAAAAAGAATTTTGCTCAGAAAAAGAAAAAAAACATAGAAAGCTGTATAAAATGGGTATCGCCATAATCGTACTGACCCCCAGAATAAATTTAACATAATTTTTACTGCACAGTGTACAAAAAATAATAAAATAGCAACAAAGTATCGGGGTATAAATGTATCAATGAGAGGGGCTTCATATATGGCCTCCAAAAATTGTTAAACAAAACACCAAGAGAACAGAGTCATTTAAATAGAATTAAAACATGATTGCTTTTATTAGTTACATAAAAACATAGAAATGGGGGAAGGACTGCACAGTGTACACCATAAAAAAAAAATATTTTAACGCCAGAAATTTGCCAGTTTTTAACAATATTCTGGAGTTTTTCACAAAAAATGCTGTATGTGCTAACAAAAATGCACCACTTATATAAAGTACAATATATCACGAAAAAAAACTATCTCAGAATCGCTCAACTCAGAAAAAGAGTTATTACCATTTAAAGAGATACATGTCAGGGAAAAAAAAAAAAAAGAGCCTGGTCAGTAAGGTATAAAATGGATCCGTCCTTAAGGGGCTAAAAATCAGACAATGTGGTATAATTGATTTTTTTTCTCTCATTATGTCTCTTATAGTTTAGGTATACATATGATGAAAATTACAGGCCTCTCTCATCTTTTTAAGTGGGAGAACTTGCACAATTGGTGGCTCACTAAATACTTTTTTGCCCCACTGTATATGGAATCCTGGTTGAAAGATGTTTTTAGGTCTGACAACTTGACCCCGCTTTTTGCAGTGGAACGTGCCTATCAAGTCCCTACCAGACCGTTCCCGCCAGGGGGCCCGCCCCGGTCCATGCTTGTGAATCTTCTACATTTTCGGGACTTGATTCTGCAGCACGCCAAGGAAAAATAGCCTATCGAAGTGGATGGTCATGTAATTTCCTTTTTCCCTGACTTCTCTGCGAGGTGCAGAAGAAACGTGCTTCTTTCATTGATGTCAAGAGACAGCTGTGCTCCCTTGAAGTCCAGTATTCTATGCTGTACCCAGCTAGACTCCATGTAGTGGCTATGGGTGCCACGCATTTCTTTGATGGGGTGGCCATCCGTTGGCTGGATGCTCACGAGTCCCAGCCTACAAGGGCTCTCCAGGTCCTGCCCCAGACTGAACTGCCCTGCTTAGTTTTTGTTGTCCCTTACTCGGTGGCCTGTTGTTCTTTTATCTACAGTTGCCCTGCTAATTTTTCATATGTATAGTTCTATACTGTATATTTTGCTGAGGCGTTGTTTTACATTTTTGCACTGGGTACTGATACTGTTCTTGTTGCAGATATGGGGGTGGGGGGTTACGCATGCTGTTTTGTGGGGGTTATTCCTTTTGCCTGTTAATTATTAAGGGATGTATTATTTACCGTTTCATTGCGGGACTGTATGCTTTACATGTTAGATTGGTGTGATTGGTTGCCTGCATTCTTGCTATATGTTCTTACTCCGGTCTACACTTCAATTTCTCTGTTCTGTGATGTGGTACGGATGTTTCTATGTAGTGATGTCAACTGGCGTGAATGTATTAGCGCCCCCTGGTGCCGCGTGCCGCAGTGTTTTGTGTGGTTGTGTTTTCGTTTTTTGTTTTGGGGTGTTTGTCTTGTTTTCCGTCTCTCACTCCTGTCTGAATCTCTACCTACACTTCCTGCCTGTAAATGTGTTTGCTGGTCTCCTCTGGGCCCTTGTGGTCTCCTGTGTTCAGATTTCTACTCTCCTCTGTCTGATGGCAGTATTTAATGTTATTGGCTGGAATGTGCGGGGGCTTGGGGAGGCTACTAAATGCTATGCCATATTCAACTCGGTGAGGCAGTTCCAACCTTCTGTACGGTGTCTAACTGAGACCCATTTGACGGCCGATAACACTACAGTCCTTCAAAGAGCATTGGTCGGCTATTCCGATCATTCTATGTACTCCTCTCATGCTCAGGTTGTTAGTATTCTAGTTCACAAAACTATTCCCATCAAGGAGGTCTCCTCTGTTGTAGACCCTGATGGGCAGTTTTTTTGCCTGGTTTGGGGATGCTGTGGAGGTTGAACCCGTTCTGGGGCATTATTGGCTTATCGGCAAGGTAATTGCCGATACTGATAATGCCCAAAATCGGGGTTATCGGACGATAATATCGGCCAAACCGATAATCGGTCGATCCCTAATACATACTACATAATACATACATAATAGGGTCTTGGTCACGAAAAGGGAGTTGGCTGGAATCCTCTCGTGGATGAATGGAGAACTGTTGAGCTTTCATCATGATAAATTCCCCTTGACTGTTCGTGGTAAATGGGAATGGGATGTTGGTGTTCTGCCTGATGAGGAATGGTCCACCATATTGGCACTTACTTCCTATCTCTCTCTGTTGGAATCTAATAGGTTGTCCCAGCTGTTTCTCCTACATAGAGTTTATAAAACTCAGGTGTTCTTGCATAAAATTGGGGTGCGACTTGATTCCACATGCCCACGGTGTCGTAGATTGGAGGCACATCTAATGCATTATCATTTGGGACTGCCCACTTCTAGACTTACTGGAGGGACGTGTTTACTCTTATCCAGACGGTGTATGGGGTGACCTTAGATCGACTCCCTAAAATATGTCTACTGGGTCTTCTTGTTTGTGGACAGGAACCTTCTCTAGTGGAGATATTACGAGTTCAGGCCAGCAAACTAATAGCGCAGTACTGGATTAGGCCTACTCCTCTGGATATGGCAGACTTGATTGCTCAGATTAAATATGTAGTTAGATCGGAAAAGGGAATCTATATTAAAACGAAAGGTGGAGCGGAAGTTTGATGGCATATGGGATCCCTAGGTGAGGAAATTTACTCCTTCTGAAGTTGGGCATGCATGTGGGTGGTATCATTGTATGAACTTTGACTGGTCAGTTTGAATGTTGCAGGATAGCTGTTTGGTGTGGAGTTTGCTGTGCCCCTCCCCTCTTCTTTGTCCCCTTGATATCTGCTCTTGGGAGGCCGTGCCTTATACACCACAATTCCTTGCTTGTATGCTTTGTCTGACTATTTTATGGTCTGCTGTGATGGGGTTGAAGGGGTGAGATGGATTGTTTGTTTAGGGGAAGGGAGCTGTTGGAGTGGGGTGGGAGGTTGCTTTGATTGTGGTTTATTTTTTTCAATTTCTGTGTTTCTGAAAAAACTTTCAATAAAAACTATCTGATTGATTTAAGAAAAATATATACCGGTAGGTTACGTTTATACAGTTAAAATACGTAGAAATAGGAGTGTATGATTGGGTGGCAGCTATTACATCCTACTCCACCCTTAGCATGCATTCTGAACTCTACATGGAGCGAGGTAAATAATCTACCTGACTCCTCTAGCATCAGATGGTGATGTTAAAATCTAATATTAGTGTTACTATATTAGATTACTGAAGCTTAAGCTAGAAGAATTGGGAATAAATTATAAGGATGACTGTAACTCCAGATTTGGATAATAAATGCAATATATTTTATATTTTGTTTACATTTCAATAAAAATGTATAAAAAAACTTAAAACTCCTAAAAGACTCATTTAAAATCATCAAAACTGCTAACTGCCCAATACAAAAGTCTGGGAAAAGTGTGGACCGATACCTGGTGTCTTGATCATGTAAATTATTTGACTTAGAAAACTGTTGTTGCATCTCCCAGCTGTCTCCACAGGAAGTATCCAGGAGGTGGCCTTTTCTTGTAAGGTGCCCTGAGCTCTCTGTATTGAGTTTCCCTGACCCCTCCTCTTAGCTGTGATTGGCAGCTCTAGCATCCAATCAAGAGACTGTTGGGGCTGTCAATCATAGCTGAGAGCTGGAGCCAAAGTAGCTCTTAATACAGAGAGTTAATAGCATGTTAGAGCTCACTCCTTGCCTTGGTGGCTGCTTGGACAACTTTAGATATATTGGGGATAACAAGCTAATCAGTGGGGTCCAACCCCTGGACCTGAGAACAGGTACACGATTGTTCACCAACTAGATGATGCACACCGCACATACATGGCCGATGCTCCATTCCTTGTCCAATAGGCCTCTGAATATTTCAGAGCTCAGTGCTCTTCATTGTTTGGCTGCCCCATAAAGAATGAATAGAGTGCTGGCTGCACATGCCTGGTGCACACCATTCATTACCGGTGCCAAGATCAGAGGTTGGACCCCCACCAATCAGCTTGTTATCCACTATTGTGTGCATAGGGGACAACTTCTTTAGATGGGAATACTCCTTTTTCTAAATATATTTTAGCAGATATGTAAATAGATAGGAAGTATCTTTTTTTTCAATATAGAAAGCAAACTCCATGGCACTAGCTCATTTAAATAAAAATTCTTCTTTTATTAAATCATACCAGGGAAAATTGTTAGAGGGGAATCTCCTACTCATCAGATTACATCTGAGAAAGGACAAATACATATATAACTGTGAAATGTAAAGAATACAATTGTGACAATGGTATATTAACATACAGATTTGTTTCCTTTTTATTTTGCCAACATGGGATTGTCAGTCA
The DNA here is from genome assembly GCF_029499605.1 of Hyla sarda. Taxonomy (NCBI): domain Eukaryota; kingdom Metazoa; phylum Chordata; class Amphibia; order Anura; family Hylidae; genus Hyla; species Hyla sarda. The sequence goes on along the minus strand of NC_079193.1, from coordinate 211,860,746 downwards.
CAACATGCCTGTAAATAAATTCCTTAATGTTCTGTATTAATAAATCTAAGTCAGAATACAGTCTTATTTTTTATCGTAGGTAACCCATTTACTAGGTCATTTCTCTAATCTGAGTCCTAATTTTAGAATATCCTGCTTGAGCCTTAGGCCTAGAGCAATGATACAAAATCCAAGAATGTTTTTTTGTTTTTTCATTTGGCTGAAAATGACCTTTCTTTCTGTCCCTTCCTTCAGATGCTCGGGATATTGAACAGCTACAGAAGAATAACATTACTCATGTCTTGTCTATACATGACAGTGCTAGGCCTATGTTAGAGGTAAGCAGAAATGGCTGTATTTTCATTATATTTGTATGATTTACCACACTCCTTTTTTCATTAACATTGAATTTACAGACAAGGGTATATTTAGTGATATCTCTAGGATACTAATTTTATTTTGAAGGCACACGATAATATAAAAAAGAAAGCTCTTCAAACAAACCATTTGCAGATGTCTGGCAGTGAAAGAAATATTCTCTCCCTCCAACTTCCTCAATATGTTGTTTATTCTGTTGAAAGGGGTTAGGCTTAGTTTTGGTGGGGGTCCGTTTTAGTCATACCACATCTCCCAGCCAGGACCAAACATCCTAAGCACTGCCTTTTCCAGTCATACTGTGGAACTTTTTCAAACTGACGATATGGAAGAAGAACATCAAAATTAAATAGTCCTTCCATGACAATATAGTGTCTATTTTCACATGTTCCTTAAATGCCCAGAAATTATAGTGCTTAAAGGGAATCTGTCACCAATGTCACCTGCACTAACCTGTCAGTAATGAAAGTGCAGTTGACATTGATGACATCGGTACTTACCTTGTCCCGTTCCGTGGGATCTCTGGTAATCTTATACGTTCAGCTTCAGCTCCGGCCTGGCTTGGGGCACGGGCGGAGCTTAGTGACGTCACCACTGCTGCGAGACCCAGCAGCTTGTGGCATGGGCAGAGCTTAGTCACCGCTGCTGCTCCCTGCTTGGTCCCGCTGCTAGAGAACAGCAGCGGCGACGTCACTAAGCTCCGCCTGTGCCCCAAGCAGGGCCAGAGTTAAAGCTTAAAGGGGTATTCCAGGGAAAAACTTTTTTTTTTTTTATATATCAACTGGCGCCAGAAAGATAAACAGATTTGTAAATTACAGTGACATCCCGACCTATGATAATTTCAACATGCGATGGCCTCTCAGAGGCCATCACATGTTGAAGGCAGCATCAACATACGATGCTTTTGTATGTCGGGGCCATCGCATAAACGGCTATCCGGCAGCGCTGACTGCTTCAGCTGCCGCCGGATAGCCGTTTACAGTGCCCTGTGTGCTGCGGGGATGGTCTCCTACCGGTCCTCGGGGCTCTGAAGTGTCCTCTTTACGATCCCCTCCATCGCCGGCGCTCTCCTTCATCGTCATCACGTCACGCGCACGCCGTCCTGTCATCCAATAAGAGTGGAGTGCGTGCGTAGTGACGTGATGACGGGGAGCGAGGATCCCGGGGAAGCAGAGACGTCCGGAGCGTCGGAGACACCACGGGGACGCGGCGACAGCGATGGAGGGCGACATGGTTCTCTCTGATGACACCTGTCTCGGGAACCACCCAGTTTAAAAGAGGTTTGCCATGGGAATTTGCTTCTAAACTGGGCGTTTCCCGAGACGAGACATGTCATCAGAGAGCACTTAGACAGAAAAGAACAACCTTAACTTCAGAAGCTCATAAGTACTGAAAGGATTAAGATTGTTTAATAGAAGTATTTACAAAAAAATACTGGATAACCCCTTTAACAGACAAGATTACCGGAGAACCCCCCACGGAACGAGACAAGGTAAGTACCGTTGTCATCAGTGTCACCTGCTCTATCTGCCTGTACTGACAGGTTACTGCAGGTGACACTGGTGACAGATTTCCTTTAAAGGAAAACGGTCACCTGTTCACCCACACTCAGTAGGCAAGAGCGCTCACGTGACCAGTGCTTAGGAATATTTAAATCCAGCCGGCAGGCCCGCCTCCAGAGCATAAGTCAGCGCTGAAAGAGGGGGACCTTAGGAGGATCGGGGTTCTGGACTGCAGGTAGGTATAGCAGTCCAAGACCTTGTATCGGTCTCCTGCTCACCCGCACTATAACCCAGTGTATCGGGTTATAGTGCGGGTAAACGGATGACCATTTTCCTTTAATAAAATAAATAGATTGCATACTTATCAAGCTGGGCCCGGGAACTGGTAATCCCAACTTTTAACAAAGTTTTTGTAGTAAAATGGTAACAATCGGCTTTTCATCACCTATGAAGATAAATAGTCAACAAGCTACAATATGCTTTCAAATGGTCACAGTTTCAACTTAACATAACTATTAACCCTGATGAAACATCAATCTGATGTCCATTTTCTGTTGTGAGGTCCCAAAATGTCTCTAGTAGCAGCCTCAACAAAATTCATTACAGGAAGTAGAAGTGGGAGCAGGGCTTAGCATGTGCGCTGTGCTGGGAAGAGAGACTTTACACCTGCATCTATGAATATCAGCAATATCTGCATTGTCCCTGCAAGGTAAATCAAGGCTTTTCTCTCATCTCTGCAACAGTTCGATACTAACCCTTTCCTTTCTTTGCTGATGCTGTTTATTTCCTTTCTGATCATAGTACAGAGCCAATGAACCAGTAACCCATTTTCCCCCCACATGCTATTTGTAGCAGTGCACTGTGTAAATCATTTCCCAGCTCAGTGCTTAGAGTAACCCATTTATAACTGTCCTGCTCTTTTTTTTCATTTTTTTTATGTTTACTCACATAACACCTTGAAAACACCCAGTGCATAGGTAACCCTTTTATCATGCCATCTATGGTAGTGTTCTGTGTACATCTTCAGCCCAGAACAGTACAAGCATGGTCAATGCACCAGCATTGTGTCATGGCATAGTGGAGAGGATGTGATGTGTTGTTGGCTTCAAAACTAAGGGAGGAAGTAACTGTGTGTGTATACTCCAGCTCTTTTCTTCTTCCTGGAATGGAATCGGTGTACCACAGAGGGGACTCTAAGGGGCTCAGTTACCACAGGGAGAGCACTATACCTACAATTCCCTTCCACCCATGTATACAAAAATCAAACGAACACTGCAAAATCACATGCATTTATTAATTACAAAATACATAGACAGTAGATTCCCTTATCATGCCCCCATAAAAAAACATATACACCAGGAGGGGATATCACCCCAGTCTTCCTAGCCCAGTAGATCTATATCCTGGGCCACCAGCAGGGCAGTACACACAGTACTGCTGTCAGGTGCCTGGACCTGGAGCACTGTATACAGGGGCCTGCTGCTTTTGGCTCTGTCACTCTCCTCCCGCACTGCAGGTTAGTAAAACGAACAAGCCCCTTGCAAAGCAGTAGGGATTGTTCTTTTTACTGAGCGAAAATCATGGGGGCCCTTCTCCTCCCCCTGCCTGGACTTTGCAGGGCCTACATGCTTTTATGCTCAGCAGTTCACCACACATGGGCAAGAAGATGTACAGGCCTCTCTCCTAGGCCCCCCTACTCTCTGCTGGGCCCTCCCCCACCACTCAGTAAGTTCCCCGGCCTCCTGCTGTACACAGCTCGGGAGGAGGGGGGGGGGGGGGGAGGCTGCAGGCTGCACAATGCTATAGCTGGGAGCAGAAGTGAAGCTGGCGGCTACACAAAATGTGGACCCCATGGAGCTGTTTAATCCTGCCTAAAAAGGAAGTGTACTTTTGTGTTTATATGTGCTGTGCCTAATTTTGTATACAGTCATGGCCATAAATGTTGGCACCCCTGAAGTTTTTCTTGAAAATGAAGTATTTCTTACAGAAAAGGATTGCAGTAACACATGTTTTGCTATACACGTGTTTATTCCCTTTGTGTGTATTGTAACTAAACCAAAAAATGGAGGAAAAAAAGCAAATTGGACATAATGTCACACAAACTCCAAAAATGGGCTGGACAAAATTATTGCCACCCTTTCAAAATTGTGGAAAAATAAGATTGTTTCAAGCATGTGATGCTCACATGGGGCAAGTAACAGGTGTGGGCAATATAAAAATCACACCTAAAAGCACCTGTCTGTGTGTGCCACACTAAGCATGGAGAACAGAAAAAGGAGAAGAGAACTGTCTTGAGAACCAAAATTGTGGAAAAATATCAACAATCTCAAGGTTACAAGTCCATCTCCAGAGATCTAGATTTGCCTTTTTCCACAGTGTGCAATATTATCAAGAAGATTGCAACCCATGGCACTGTAGCTAATCTCCCTGGGTGTGGACGGAAGAGAAAAATTGATGAAAGGTGTCAATGCAGGATAGTCTGGATTGTGGATAAGCAGCCCCAAACAAGTTCCAAAGATATTCAAACTGTCCTGCAGGCTCAGGGAGCATCAGTGTCAGCTCGAACTATCCGTCGACCTTTAAATGAAATGAAACACTATAGCAGGAGACCCAGGAGGACCCCACATAAAAAAGCAAGACTACATTATGTCAAAATAAACTTGAGTAAGCCAAAATCCTTCTGGCAAAACGTCTTGTGGACAGATGAGACCAAGATAGAGCTTTTTGGTAAAGCACATCATTATACTGTTTACCAAAAACGGAATGAGGCCTACAACGAAAAGAACAGTACCTACAGTGAAATATGGTGGATATTCAATGATGTTTTGGGTTGTCTTGCTGCCTCTAGCACTGGGTGCTTGGATTTGTGAGAAGCATCATGAAATCTGAGGATTACCAACAAATTTTCCGTCGCACTGTACAGCCCAATGTCAGAAAGCTGGGTTTGCGTCTGAGATCTTGGGTCTTCCAGCAAGACAATGACCCCAAACATACGTCAAAAAGCACCCAGAAATGGATGGCAACAAAGCGCTGGAGAGTTCTGAAGTGGCCAGCAACAAGTCCAGATCTAAATCCCATTGAACATCTGTGGAGAGATCTTAAAATTGCTGTTGGGAAAAGGCGCCCTTCCAATAAGAGAGACCTGGAGCAGTTTGCAAAGGAAGAGTGGTCCAACATTCCGGCTAAGAGGTGTAAGAAGCTTATTGATGGTTATAGGAAGCGACTGATGTCAGTTATTTTTTCCAAAGGGTGTACAACCAAATATTAAGTTAAGGGTGCCAATAATTTTGTCAAGACCATTTTTGGAGTTCGGCGTGACATTATGTCCAATTTTTGCTTTTTTTTCCTCCCTTTTTTGGTTTAGTTCTAATACACACAAAGGGAATAAACGTGTATAGCAACACGTGTTACTGCAATCCTTTTCTGTGAGAAATACTTCATTTTATTGAAAAATTTCAGGGGTGCCAACATTTACATCTGTGACTGTAGGTGTAGGATGCCGGAAAAGTGCAGAGCCTAAAATGTTTGTCTGACAGATTCTGTAGAAATACAGTAAGTTAAGAAGTACAGTAAGTACAGTAAGTTAAGAAGTACAGTTAAGAAGCCGCCATCTAGGCCAGAAGGTATATAAAAGTAAACTACCTGTGCAGTGTATGGTCACTATATGGGAATAATGGTAGTCTGTATATAGTGTTTGGTATACAGTAACAGTATGGCTGCATTATTCAGTCATTAAAGGGTAGTAATATGTGATCATGGTGTAACAGATTTTTTGTCCCCTGTATAGATGTATCAATGGTAATAATGGTCTTTGTGATACTGGGTTTTATTCAGTATATAGGGACTATGGGGAACCTGTGTAGAGTAAAAGTGGTACAGTTGCCCATAGCAACCAATCAGATTCCTTCTTTCAATTTTAGAGTCCTGTCCAAAATGAAATAAGCGATCTGGTTGCTATGGGCAACTGCACTACTCTTCCTCTACACAGGTTTTGATAAATCTCCATTATTCGGTCACTGTGGGGGTACTGTATGATAATGAGGTAACATATTATTTGTCCTGCGTGTAGTGGTATTATTGATAATGTTGCTATTAGTATACTGGTTTTATTTGGGATGATGTGGGGTTGGGGGGAGTCAAAGTTTTGTGTACAGCCAGTCTATAATAAATCCACCACTGCATGTATATAATCTATATTTAAACGTGGATATATATATATATATATATGTTCAGGATTTCATAGTTCTACACCTTGTTCTGGTGTAGTCATATTCACAGCTTTATCCATAGTGCAAGACACTATTGCTGTCACATATTATACCGCAGTATTTCGAAGCAATGGCAGGACTTTCCCCATATTCACACACAGTATTTTGGCAGAAAATATAACAAAAAACCTTCTTATGTTCCTTTGTTTTAGGGTACAGCCCCACGTAGCGCTTACACAGTGTATTTCACGCTGCACAGTGGAAAATACACTGTGTAATTTTTCGATGCACATACGCACAGGGCTACCTGGCGGCACTGCGTAAGTGCTACGTGGGACCGTACCCTAAATGGTTGGCGGTATCAGCAGTCAGACCCTTATTGTCAAAGATTGAATAAAAGTTGACATACACTTTTAACTTTTTTTTTTGTCCATTTACATGCTAAAATCTGGCCATATTTTGACTTGCACGTATTTTTAGAAAGATTCATCAAAACTTGTGCAGAAAAAAGTTTACCAGTTGCATCCAATCAGATTGCGTTTTTCATTTTTGAAAAGGCCTCTGAAAAATAAAAGAAGCAATCTGGTTGCTTTGAGCAACTGCTCTACTTTTTCTCAGCACAGGTCTTGATGAATCTCCCCCCTTGTGCTGTAAAGTGGCACTGCCGCTCAGCCTATTGCCGGCCAAGACGGGACTTCGCTGCGGCTGGTGATTGGCTGAGAGCAGTATGACTCGCCGACCACCAGCAACCAGGAAGAGCATCGCAGAGGAGGCCAAAACGGGTTACTGGGGGAGCGGCGGCAGGTGTGTATCCCCTTCCTTTTTTTTTTTTACTGACGGCAGTCTGAGACACAATTTTTACATCCCGGAGTATTAACCCTTCCAGTACTTATAAGCTCCTGTATGCTCCAGAAAAAGTTATTTTCAGTCTGACAACAGTGCTTTCTGCTGACACCTGTCTGTGTCAGGATCTGTCCAGAGTAGGAAAGGCTTGCTATGGGGATTTGCTCCTGCTCTGGAGAATTCCTGACATAGACAAAGGTGTCAGCAGAGAGCACTTTGCTCAGACTGTTTACAAAAACTTTCTAGCACTAGTTGATTTAAAGAAAAAAATGTTTTCCACCATCGGAGTAACCCTGTATGGGCCAGCAAGGGTGTAAATCATCGTTGAATGCCTATCAAGCAAGTGCAGGGGCTTCGTATGCTTTATAGACTATGAGGGACAACTTCACCATTAATGATGTACAGCAGGGATCCCGCCACTACCATCATTAACCCTTTTAGATGCCGTAATCAATGCAGATCACAGTGAAAAATGCTGGTAGCTCAGTGGAGCTCATCGGACCCTCACAACATGATTTCTGGTGTTGGATGAGCTAAAATGGCGGCGGAGGGTCCCTTCCACCAGATTGACACTACAGTGATGCAGCCTACGCAATAGCATAGCATTGAACAGTAAATGCAATCTAATGACTGCATGTGAAAGTCCCCTTTGGGGATTAAACAGTATAAAATAAAATAAAAATTAAAAGTTTTTAAACTTTACATTTAAAAAAAAATAAAACCCTGCTCTAAAAAAATAAGGTCTTATCAGACCTTGTATGTAGAGGATTTTTATGTAATTCTCAGTATTTTTAAACTGGGAAGCCAGGAAATCCCTGTAAGAAGACCAATCCAGCACTTTATGTAGAATGTCCAAATGTAAAGCTTCTCTCTTTACTACAATCAGTTAAATACTAAGAGCTTTCACAAAGACTTGTAGAAAACGAAGTGTTTACTCTAACATGTTTCTAGCCTCTCGTGGCCCTTAATCCTAGCTTAAAGAGCAATTGTCAGCAGAATTTACCCACTAAAACCTTGCCCAGTATGTTTGTCACGATCACACCCTATCGGTCCAGCTAAGACGCTAGAAAGAGTGCGATGGTGCAAGGGTTAAAGCTGCCAGACTTCTGGGTATCCACTACTAGTCCCAGCAAGTCACCAAATTAACCCTGAGATAAACGTGTTTCCACCAGAGCTGGCTTCAGAAAGGTGAGCTCATATATTTAGAGATCAAAGACCAGAGCTGATTAATTAAACATTTAATCTGATAAAAGGTATCACAGTGCTGACTATATAAAAATACAGAAAAAAATTACATACAAGTACAAAAATATATAAAAGAGTTTAGCAAGGCAAGTTCAGAAAACAAAAGATGAAGTTGGAAACATAGAATGTGTCGGCAGATAAGAACCATTTGGCCCATCTAGTCTACCCAATAATCTGAATACTATGAATAGTCCCTGGCCCTATCTTATATGAAGGATAGCCTTATGCTTATCCCATGCATGTTTAAACTCCTTCACTGTATTTGCAGCGGCCACTTCTGTAGGAAGGCTATTCCATGCATCCACTACTCTCTCAGTAATGTAATACTTCCTGATATTACTTTTACACCTTTGCCCCTCTAATTTAAAACTATGTCCTCTTGTGGTAGTTTTTCTTCTTTTAAATACGCTCTCCTCCTTTACCATGTTGATTCCCTTTATGTATTTAAAGTCTCTATCATATCCCCTCTGTCTCTTCTTTCTTCCAAGCTATACATGTTAAGGTCCTTTAACCTTTCCTGGTACGTTTTATCCTGCAATCCATGTACTAGTTTAGTAGCTCTTCTTTGAACTCTCTCTAGAGTATCTATATCCTTCTGGAGATACGGCCTCCAGTACTGCGCACAATACTCCAATTGAGGTCAAACCAGTGTTCTGTACAGCGGCATGAGCACTTCTCTCTTTCTACTGCTTATACCTCTCCCTATACATCCAAGTATTCTGCTAGCGTTTACTGCTGCTCTATTACATTGTCTTCCTACCTTTAATTCTTCTGAAATAATTACTCCTAAATCCCTCTCCTCAGATACTGAGGTCAGGGCTGTGTCAAATAATCTATATTCTGCCTGAGGGTTTTTACACCCCAGGTGCATTATCTTGCACTTATCCACATTAAATTTCAGTTGCCAGAGGACTGACAATGCTTCTAGTTTGCCTAAATCCTTTTCCATTTGGCGGATCCCTCCAGGAACATCAACCCTGTTACATATCTTTGTGTCATCAGCAAAAAGACAAACCTTACCATCGAGACCTTCTGTAATATCACTAATGAAGATATTAAACAATATTGGTCCCAGTTCTTACAGCATGATGGTATAGCCATACTTGTCAGTGAGAGTCCAGCTCTTGTCAGCTTTTGGCACAGCCTTGAACAACAGTTGAGTCCAACAATTTAAGTCTTATCTGCTTCTTTGGAGGGAAACTCCATTCCCCCCCTCCCCTCTGATCCCACCAGGTGGGGCATCTCTCTTCCTGACCCCTTATCTGTTTGATTATATGATGGGACCAGAGTGCATGACTTCAATGGAGATACCAAACAGCCAGACCCCCAATAAAATACACAAACACACATTCTGAATGACCCTCACCCCCAGGTCTTAGTTTATACACAGATACAATTATAAAACACATGTATGTTTCCATAATCAGGCCTTGGGCCTGACAATGTTAAAGTAGCTTAGTAGTGTAATGCTGCCATACCTTTTGGCTACCTTTGCTATCCTAAAAAGCACTTTTTTTTTGTCCAGAGTCATCAACATTTGGATAAGGGTGGCTAGGGGTCCTCAATGCCCTGGGTCCGCTACGCCTCTCTCCTTTGTCAGAACTGGGACCACTGTGTTATTGACACACAGGTCCTCAGTCCATGCATCATTAATCTTTTCTATGGTGTGATGAGATGTCTCTCCAAATGCTTTTCAACTCAGCGAGCATGCGTGGTGCTAGAGACAGAGAGTGAGCAAGCTGTCACTGAGACATCTCGCCGTTCACCATAAAAGAGATCAACAGCGCATGCACTTAGGACCTGTGTGTCAGTCACAAAGTGGTAACAGTGCTGATATAAAGGAGTAGAGCAAACCCGCCGTCGATATAAAATAAGCACACTCCTCTTTGCACCTCAGTTCAGGTTTCCTGTCCTACGGATAGGGAGCCTGGGAGTTGTGTCCATGAAGACAAAACACACCTAGTCTGTGAGCTGCAGGTTCCCACGTGGTCTTATCTGGCAGTGGATCACCCTAGATATCCTCCCTCTGGGAGCAGCCATAAGACTTTATACCTAATACTTAGTGTCACACTCAGTGCCTCCGTTCCGTTACAATCCTGGTTCTTTGGCCCATGCAAAGGACCTGCTTGGTCTCCTACCCTATCAGAGCGTATCGGAGTAATTCATTGTGTCCCGACATTGCACTGCCCACACCAGTATTATGTTGTTTGACTTTGGACAGCATAAAAACTGATGACATCACAATAAGCCATCTCAGTAGGATGTGTGAAGAACATAAATAATAAATTGTCCTCAGTGCACTTCAAATCATTGATAAAAAATATTATAGAATTTTCATTAAAAGAAGGTTGACCATCACACAAAATATTCTACCACCAAACCACCAAGACATTATTGATATAATATCTTTACCAGGTGATGTGGTGGTAAAAAAAGGTTGCCATCAGTAAAGATGACCTTTTGTTGTTTATAGGTTTTGTACCACGCACTCGCACTCATTGGCATGCGAACGGTGAGGTTATTATTGGTTGTCGGAGGAATGATCTGCAACGTTGAAAGAACTTGGGAACCCAAATTATTAAGATCTGCTTCTGGCAGCTCCTTTTTGCAATTCCCGACCATGATCTGATTTGCATGTCCAAGTGCTTTCAGCTTATTTTTATATCCTTGTATTTCTGCATGTGGCGCTCCTACTCCATCCAGAACAAATCAAGACGTTTTGAATATTTTGTTTATATTTTGCCATTATTTGCATGTTATTAAAGGGGTACACCACCCCTAGACATCGTATCCCCTATCGAAAGGATATGGGAAAAGATGTCTGATCTCCCTGCTGCATCCGGCATTTGTTTAGAGGGTCAGGTGCCGGAGGCTCGTGACTTCACGGCCACGCCCCCTCAATGCAAGTCTATGGGAGGGGGTGTGACGGATAAGATGTCTAGGGGCAGAGTACCCCTTTAACCAGTCCTTTTCAGACCAATCCTGTGGTTTCCATAATCCTACAACTTTTCCTTCTTGGTTCCAATTTTATTATGGATAAGTATGTATGAGGGCAGTATGACAAGTTCCCAGTCATGGAATTCTATGTCAGTGGCTTATTTCTCTCTGCCCATTGAAACCCAAACGATGTAGAGCAGCACTCCTGAATGAAGGAGGTGAATGGGTGCAAGCAGCCGCAAAACCAGGTCATAGGCACTGTAGATAATAGAAAGATATTACTGCAGCACTCCGATATGGATGGTGAAAAAGGGTGAAATTTATTCTATCCAAATATGTGCAATGGTTGCACCCATTTGGATGGAATAAATTTCACCGTTTTTCACCATCTATATCGGAGTGCTGCAGTAATATCTTTCTATTATCTACACTGCCCATTGAAATTAATATGTATGCTCACTCAGTAAGTACTGTAAGTTATGACGTGGTATTTTGGTGTCCAATTCAACAGCTTGCCCAGGCTGTTCCTGAATAACTGAATGTAGCCGAGGTCAAGCTTTTATCCCACTGCTCCATTCAACATCTGTGAAAAATGCATTAAGAAATTAGGGCCAGGTAACCCCATCCTAATGATTATTGGGGGTCACATTAGCGGACCCCCAGTGACTAGGCTTTTATCACCCCTTTCATTTCTCATCTTCATAATACCTGGTATTCCGTTCCTGGTTATTGAATATACAGTGCGAGGCTTCAAGAAAATAATTAACATTTTTAATCTCCCTAATGCACACACTTTGCTGTTGTATGATTTGTTTCATGGCTGTCATCCAAAAGCAATGCAAATCCAATGATATTCTAGTGTAAGAGAATGTTGCATTTGGTTAGTCAGTGGACCAAAAAATCTATGTACAGTATTACACTTCACAGAAACAGCACAACCACTATAATTGTCCGAGTGCAGGCTATTATAGCCTGGGTTAGAGGCCCTCCAGTATACAAAGAACCAAAAAATCAGCAGCACTCCGTTCCTTAAGAAGAATCACTGCAGGGCTTTATTCATCTTGTGTTACTTCTAAACAGCTATGTTTCTGCTGTCTCACAGCCACTATCTAGCCTTTGATAATGGCTATGTGAGACAGCCGAAATGTAGCTGCTTAGTAGTAACACAAGATGAATAAACCCCGCACTGATTCACCTGAAGGAACGGAGTGCTGCAGTTTTTTTGGTTCTTTATGTTCAGTATTAGTTACAAATGATATTGCAAACAATATCCTGCTTCCATAGGAAACTATCAATTACCATGTGTGGCAATGGAGATTTAAATGAGAGATTTAAACTAGTTTCAGTTAGGGTAGGGTCACACACAGCGCACCCGCATAGCATAATTGATGCTGCAAATGCACTGCTGGCAGTCACAGAGAGAGCTCTCTGCTGCGACCAAGTAGCTCTGCATGTCCGCTCATGACTGCTGGCTAAATCCGCCACTATGGGCGGATACACAGAGCTACAGGGAGCTTACTCTGTGACTGCCACCAGCGCATCCGCAGCATCAGATACATTGCAGATGTGCTGTGTGTGACCCTACCCTTAGAATGTAATACTGTGGCAAGAGGTGACCCAGGGAGTCATGCTCACAAGCCTACAAATTTAGGGAGCACCAAATAGCATAAATATATAAAAGAATAAAACAATACAATAGTAACTGCTAAAAATGTTCCAAAGGTTAGCTCCTGTATGATTGGTTTCCACACAGGTTTTTTTCTGGCATTTTTTTTGGTAAAACTGCCACTGCAGTTTTTGAGCCAAAGCCAGAGGTGGATTCAAAAGGAATGGGAAATATAAAGGAAGGATTTATACTTCTCCTTGCTCATGGACCAACTTTTGACTTTGGCTCAAAACCTGCAGTGGCAGTTTTACAAAAAATGGCAGTAAAAAAAAACCTGTGTGGAAACCAATCCTTATGGCAGGGTCACACGGGGTGCATCCGCAGCATATTTCACGCTGTGGATGCGCCAATGGCAGTCACAGTGGGACTGAAGAGCAAGCTCACGGCCGCACTGTATGTCCATCTGTAGTGGCGGATTTCCTGCTGTAAAAATCACTGCTACTAGCAAACACACAGAACTACCCGGCCGCAGCCAGGAGCCCACTTTACAGTCCCTCTTTTGACTGCCGTCAGCACATCAGCTGCGAATGCGCCCATGTGACCTTGCCCTTAAAGGGGTTCTTAAAAACAGCTCAAAATATTGTAGATGAATTGAAGTAGTATTTCCCTCACCCACCACATATTCTATTCCAGCACTTTCTGGGTCACTTGCCAGTCTCTATTTCGTGTGTTCTTTTATGAATACATGGCCCTTGCTGCCACATCCTGACTGTGAGCTAATTGTATTTTTTATTGTTTTTGCATAGCAAAAAAAAAAAAAAACATTACATTTTCTAGTACAAAAACATCTCATCCTATCGCCCTATCCCCCACATCCTCCCTTTCTAAAACCATCTCCCCCTCTCCCAAATAATAGCGAAGTTGACATGGCCCCTAATTCCTCAATTACTAATTCCAAACAATTATTATTATTTTTTAGGTATTCTTACCACTTATTCCAAACAGCTTCAAAAAATTTTTTTTTATCAGTACAGTATTTTCTTTCTGATATACATAGCTTTCCATTACCATGTTACCGCTCATTTTTTGGTTAAACTCAGTAATTTTAGGGGGCTTTATGTCTTTCCAGTGTGCGTCGATCACTCTAGGAGCCATATATAGCATTCTTAGGATAGCCAATTCTGTCTTTTCTTGGACTTTAAGTAGTGATGTACACCCTAATATGCTTATCAATGGGATCACGCTTTCTATCGGTTCCACCACCCCATTCCAATATCTCCTCAGTTTTGGACAGTTCCAGATCATGTGTATCAAGCCAGCTCCTACTCCTTGACATCTACAGCTAATGGTTACTCCAACTCTGCAAGTCCGGAATCTGGTAAGTCCATGTATTTTCCGAGGTGTATGTAACATTACATCTATTGGTTAGTTGATGGTTTGTCAGCCTCTCCCCACTCTATACTAGAAGTTAATCCCAAGCAGGGGACTTAAGTATATCTTAAACTGTAATAGAACATATTAACTGCGGCTGTACTAAGCAGGCAACCAGTTTTAACTTGGACAGTGCCTTGTGAATAGAGCCTAGGGACAGGGGAATCGGCAGCTGACAGACATCTGTTAGAAAATAAAGCAAAAACCACCTGCTCCCTATGGGAACATTTAATGAGAATTCCTGTATACAAAACATGACTCCTTTCGAAAGTATATTGTACAAAGTAAAAACTCTTAAGATATAGTAAAAATAAATGTTTTCCGCAGTTTACTGTTGCCTACTGTAGTTCAACTTTAATTTTCTGGTCGCACATGCTCAGTTGCCTCACTAGAAACTGTAGAACTGTTACTGTGTGTAATGTCTCTGCAGCCTTCTTTAACTTTTTTTGTCTGAACTCTGGCATACCTTTTCAACACTTATAGATTATTCACTAACATTGGATATCATACATTTTATTTGAGGAGGTACTAGGCTTTTGAACACATTTAGGGTAGGGTCCCATGTTCCGTTTTTTCCTGTGTACTTTGCTGCATATTTTCTGCAGCTGATTTTGCTACCCATTGACTTCAGTGGCTAGGAAAATATGCAGCAACAAAATATGGCTTATATGACCCTACCCTTATTCTTAGTGTTAAAGTATACTTTCATTAAGGGTAGGTTTATACGTGCCGTATTTTGCTGCATATTTTCTGCAGCTGATTTTGCTACCCATTGTCTACAATGGGTAGGAAAATATGCAACAGCAAATATGCAGCAAAATTCCACACATGTGACCCTACATTTAGGAAAAAAATTTATAGAAAGGAGTGTAAAAATGGCAGTGTTTACCATAATTATTGTATTTCAGGTGCTTTGGTTTGTTTGGAGAGCTATAACAAGAATGATGCTTTTTCGTCTTGACACATTGCTGCCCTGACTGCTGGTTGATAAATGCTGGCTTATGACTTCTATTACACTTCAGTACACACTGTAAGTGCTTAGAAATGTTTCATGAGTCATGTAACTGTGGCAGGCAGATGCATAGTTCTTATTACGACATGATGGACATCCTCCAGACTTTCAGTGTTCCCTTTGCAACCACTGACAGATTTCACACTGACAACATATGTACACCGCAATTAAAATGTCCTTGAAAATGGGTTATTTTGGTCCCCTGTTGCCGGTAAGAGTCAAATTAGGGTTGACAAATCTGAAGGGACTAGCCAGGTGGCAACTAGTTATTTGCATAGAGGCAAACAAATTAAACTTTCGGGTTAACTACATCTATTGTGGCACACTTTCCTGGAAATCATTTGTAAAAACAGATTGCTTTTTTGCTAAATAAT